>NW_024470584.1:4317867-4355367 GCF_017639515.1 Carcharodon carcharias
GATGGGGAGAGTGTACATGGACTGTAGGAGCAGATTGAATTGGGTGTAGAGACTGTGATAGGGGAGAGTGTACATGGACTGTGGGCGGAGAATGAATGGGGTGTAGAGACTGTGATAGGAGAGAGTGTACATGGACTGTTGGAGGAGATTGAATGGCTTGTAGAGACGGGGGTAGGGGAGAGTGTACATGGACTGTGGGAGGAGATTGAATGGGGTGCAGAGACTGTGATAGGGGAGAGTGTACATGAACGGTGGGAGGGGATTGAATGGGGTGTAGAGACTGTGATAGGGAGATTGTACATGGATTGAGGGAGGGGATTGAATGGGGTGTAGAGACTGTGATAGGGGAGAGTGTACATGGACTGTGGGAGGATATTGAATGGGTTGTTAAGACTGTGATAGGGGAGATTGTACTTGGACTGGGATAGGAGATGGAATGTGGTCTAGAGACGGTGATATGGGAGAGTGTAGATGGACTGTGGGAGGAGTTTGAATGGGGTATAGAGACTGTGATAGGGGAGAGTGTACATGGACTGTGGGAGGAGATTGAAAGTGGTGTAGATACTGTGATAGGGGAGAGTGTACATGGATTGTGGGATGGGATGGAATGGGGTGTAGGGACTGTGATAGGGGAGAGTGTACATGGACTGTAGGAGGCGATGGAATGTACAGGGACTGTGGAAGGATATTGAATGGGGTGTAGAGACAGAGATAGGGGAGAGTTTAAAAGGACTAGGGGAGGAGAATAAATGGGTTTTTAAGACTGCGATAGGGGAGAGTGTACATGGATTGCGGGATGGGATTGAATGGGGTGTAGAGATTGTGATAGTTGAGATTCTACATGGACTGTGGGAGGGGATTGAATGGGGTGTAGAGACTGGGATAGGGGAGACAGTACATGGACTGGGGGATGGGATTCAAAGTGGTGTTCAGACTGTGATGGGGAGACTGTACATGGACTGTGGGAGGAGACTGAATGGGGTGCAGAGACTGGGATAGGGGAGACTGTACATGGACTGTGGGATGGGATTCAATGTGGTGTTCAGAGTTTGATACGGGAGAGTGTACATGGACTGTGGGAGGAAAATGAATGGGGTGTAGAGACTGTGATAGGGGAGAGTGTACATGGACTGTGGGAGGAGATTGAATGGGCTGCAGAGACTGTGATAGTGGAGAGTGTACATGGACTGTGGGATGCGATTGAATGGGGTGTAGAGACTGTGATAGGGGAGTGTGTACATGGACAGTAGGATGCGATTGAATGGGTTGTAGAGGCTGTGATAGGGGAGAGTGTACATGGACTGTGGGAAAGGATTGAATGGGGTGTAGAGACTGTGATAGGGGAGAGGGTACATGGATTGGGGAAGGGATTGAATGGGGTGTAGATTCTGTGATATGGGAGAGTGTGCATGGACTATGGGAGAGGATTGAATGGGGTGCAGAGACTGTGATAGGGGAGAGTTTACATGGAATGTAGGAGGAGATTGAATGGGGTATAGAAACTGTGATAGGGGAGAGTGTACATGGACTGTGATAGGGGAGAGTGTACATGGACTGTGGGAGGAGATTGAATGGGGTGTAGAGACTGTGATAGGGGAGAGTGTACATGGACTGTGGGATGGGATAGAATGGGGTGTAGAGTCTGTGATAGGGGAGAGTACATGGACTGTGGGAGGGGATTGAATGGCATGCAGAGACTGTGATCGGTGAGACTGTACATGGACTGTGGGATGGGATTGAATGGGGTGTAGAGACTGTGAGAAGGGAGAGTGTACATGGACTGAAGGAGGAGATGGAAGGGGTTGTAGAGACTGTGATAGGACAGAGTGTACATGGACAGTGGGATGCGATTGAATGGGATGTAGAGACAGAGATAGGGGAGAGTGCACATGGACTGGGGGAGGAGATTGACTGGGTTGTTCAGACTATGATAGGGGAGAGTGTACATGGACTGTGGGAGGAGATTGAATGGGGTGTAGAGACTGTGATAGGGCAGGGTGTACATGGACTGTGGGATGGGATTGAATGGGGGTGTGGAAACTGTGATAGGGGAAAGTGTACATGGACTGTGGGAGGAGATTGAATGGGTTGTTCAGATTGTGATAGGGGAGAGTGTACATGGACTGTGGGAGGAGATTGAATGGGTTGTTCATACTGTGATGGGGAGAGTGTACATGAACAGTGGGAGGAGATTGAATGGGGTGCAGAGATTGTGATAGGGGAGATTGTACATGGGCTGTGGGAGGGGATTGAATGGGGTGCAGAGACGGTGATAGGGGAGACTGTACATGGACTGTGGGAGGAGATTGAATGAGGTGTAGTGACTGTAATAGGGGAGAGTGTACATAGACTGTGGTTTGCAATTGATTGGGGTGTAGAGAATGTGATGGGGAGAGTGTACATGGACTGAGGGAGGAGATTGAATGGGGTGTAGAGGCTGTGATGGGGGAGAGTGTACGTGGACTGTGGGATGGGATTGAATGGGGTGTAGAGACTGTCATGGGGAGAGTGAACATGGACTGTAGGAGGACATTGAATGGGGTGTAGAGACTGTGATAGAGGAGAGTGTACATGGACTGTGGGAGGATGCTGAATGGGGTGTAGAGGCTGTGATAGGGGAGAGTGTACATGGACTGTGGGATGGGATTGAATGGGGTGTAGAGGCTGTGATAGGGGAGAGTGTACATGTACTGTGATAGGGGAGAGTGTACATGGACTGTGGGAGGAGATTGAATGGGGTGCAGAGTCTGTGCTAGGGGAGAGTGTACATGGACTGAAGGAGGACATGGAATGGGGCGCAGAGACTGTGATAGGGGAGAGTGTACAGGGACAGGGGGATGCGATTGAATGCGGTGTAGAGACTGAGATAGGGGAGAGTGTACATGGACTGTGGGAGGGGATTGCATGGGGTGTAGAGACTGTGATAGGGGAGAGGGTACATGGACTCGGGAATGGGATTGAATGGGGTGTAGAGACTGTGACAGGGGAGAGTGCACATGGAATGTGGGAGGAGATTGAATGGGGTATAGAAACTGTGATAGGGGTGAGTGTACATGGAGTGTGATAGGGGAGAGTGTACATGGACTGTAGGATGCGATTGAATGGGGTGTAGAGACTGTGATAGGGGAGAGTGTACATTGACAGTGGGATGCAATGGAATGGGATGTCGATAGAGATAGGGGAGAGTGTACATGAACTGCGGGAGGAGATTGCATGCGTTGTTCAGACTGTGATAGGGGAGAGTGTATATGGACTGTGGGAGGGGATTGAATGGGGTGTAGAGACTGTGATAGGGGAGAGGGTACATGGACTAGGGGATGGGATTAAATGGGGTGTAGAGACTGTGACAGGGGAGAGTGTACATGGAATGTGGGAGGAGATTGAATGGGGTATAGAAACTGTGATAGGGTCAAGTGTACAAAGACTGTGATAGGGGAGAGGGTACATGGACTGTGGGATGCGATTGAATGGGGTGTAGAAACTGTGATAGGGGAGAGTGTACATTGACAGTGGGATGCAATTGAATGGGGTGTAGAGACTGAGATAGGGGAGAATGTACATGGACAGTGGGAGGAGTTTGAATGGTGTGTAGAGGCTGTGATGGGGAGAGTGTACATGGACTGTGGGAGGAGGATGAATGCGGTGTAGAGGCTGTGATATGGGAGAGTGTACATGGACTGTGGGATGGGATTGAATGGGGTGTAGAGACTGTGATAGGGGAGAGTGTACATGGACTGTGGGTTGGGATTGAATGGGTTATAGAAACTGTGATAGGGGTGAGTGTACATAGACTGTGATAGGGGAGAGTGTACATGGACTGTGGGAGGAGATTGAATGTGGTGTTCAGACTGTGATAGGGGAGAGTGCACAAGGACTGAAGGAGGAGATGGAAAGGGGTGCAGACACTGTGATAGGGGAGAGTGTACATGGACAGTGGGATGCGATTGAATGGGCTGTAGAGACTGAGATAGGCGAGAGTGTATATGGACTGGGGGAGGAGATTGAATGGGTTGTTCAAACTGTGATAGGGGAGAGCGTACATGGACTTTAGGAGGAGATTGAATGGGGTGTAGAGACTGCGATAGGGGAGAGTGTACATGGACTGTGGGAGGAGGCTGAATGGGGTATAGAGGCTGTGATATGGGAGAGTGTACATGGACTGTGGGATGGGATTGAATGGGGTGTAGAGGCTGTGATAGTGGAGAGTGTACATGGACGGTGGGATGGGATTGAATGGGGTGTAGAGACTGTGATGGGGAGAGCGTACATGGACTGTAGGAGGAGATTGAATGGGGTGTAGAGACTGCGATAGGGGAGAGTGTACATGGACTGTGGGAGGAGGCTGAATGGGGTGTAGAGGCTGTGATATGGGAGAGTGTACATGGACTGTGGGATGGGATTGAATGGGGTGTAGAGGCTGTGATAGTGGAGATTGTACATGGACTGTGGGATGGGATTGAATGGGGTGTAGGGTCTATGATAGGGGACAGTGTACATGGACAGTGGGAGGAGATTGAATGGGGTGTAGAGCCTGTGATAGGGGAGAGTGTACATGGACTGTGGGTTGGGATTGAATGGGGTGTAGAGACTGTGATGGGGAGAGTGTACATGGACTGTAGGAGCAGATTGAATTGGGTGTAGAGACTGTGATAGGGGAGAGTGTACATGGACTGTGGGCGGAGATTGAATGGCTTGTAGAGACGGGGGTAGGGGAGAGTGTACATGAACGGTGGGAGGGGATTGAATGGGGTGTAGAGACTGTGATAGGGAGATTGTACATGGATTGAGGGAGGGGATTGAATGGGGTGTCGAGACTGTGATAGGGGAGAGTGTACATGGACTGTGGGAGGATATTGAATGGGTTGTTAAGACTGTGATAGGGGAGATTGTACTTGGACTGGGATAGGAGATGGAATGTGGTCTAGAGACGGTGATATGGGAGAGTGTAGATGGACTGTGGGAGGAGTTTGAATGGGGTATAGAGACTGTGATAGGGGAGAGTGTACATGGACTGTGGGAGGAGATTGAAAGTGGTGTAGATACTGTGATAGTGGAGAGTGTACATGGATTGTGGGATGGGATGGAATGGGGTGTAGGGACTGTGATAGGGGAGAGTGTACATGGACTGTAGGAGGCGATGGAATGGGTTATAGATACTGTGATACCTGAGAATGTACAGGGACTGTGGAAGGATATTGAATGGGGTGTAGAGACAGAGATAGGGGAGAGTGTACAAGGACTAGGGGAGGAGAATAAATGGGTTTTTAAGACTGCGATAGGGGAGAGTGTACATGGATTGCGGGATGGGATTGAATGGGGTGTAGAGATTGTGATAGTTGAGATTCTACATGGACTGTGGGAGGGGATTGAATGGGGTGTAGAGACTGGGATAGGGGAGACAGTACATGGACTGGGGGAAGGGATTCAAAGTGGTGTACAGACTGTGATGGGGAGACTGTACATGGACTGTGGGAGGAGACTGAATGGGGTGCAGAGACTGGGATAGGGGAGACTGTACATGGACTGTGGGATGGGATTCAATGTGGTGTTCAGAGTTTGATACGGGAGAGTGTACATGGACTGTGGGAGGAAAATGAATTGGGTGTAGAGACTGTGATAGGGGAGAGTGTACATGGACTGTGGGAGGAGATTGAATGGGCTGCAGAGACTGTGATAGTGGAGAGTGTACATGGACTGTGGGATGCGATTGAATGGGGTGTAGAGACTGTGATAGGGGAGTGTGTACATGGACAGTAGGATGCGATTGAATGGGTTGTAGAGGCTGTGATAGGGGAGAGTGTACATGGACTGTGGGAAAGGATTGAATGGGGTGTAGAGACTGTGATAGGGGAGAGGGTACATGGATTGGGGAAGGGATTGAATGGGGTGTAGATTCTGTGATATGGGAGAGTGTGCATGGACTATGGGAGAGGATTGAATGGGGTGCAGAGACTGTGATAGGGGAGAGTTTACATGGAATGTAGGAGGAGATTGAATGGGGTATAGAAACTGTGATAGGGGAGAGTGTACATGGACTGTGATAGGGGAGAGTGTACATGGACTGTGGGAGGAGATTGAATGGGGTGTAGAGACTGTGATAGGACAGAGTGTACATGGACAGTGGGATGCGATTGAATGGGATGTAGAGACAGAGATAGGGGAGAGTGCACATGGACTGGGGGAGGAGATTGACTGGGTTGTTCGGACTATGATAGGGGAGAGTGTACATGGACTGTGGGAGGAGATTGAATGGGGTGTAGAGACTGTGATAGGGCAGGGTGTACATGGACTGTGGGATGGGATTGAATGGGGGTGTGGAAACTGTGATAGGGGAAAGTGTACATGGACTGTGGGAGGAGATTGAATGGGCTGTTCAGATTGTGATAGGGGAGAGTGTACATGGACTGTGGGAGGAGATTGAATGGGTTGTTCATACTGTGATGGGGAGAGTGTACATGAACAGTGGGAGGAGATTGAATGGGGTGCAGAGATTGTGATAGGGGAGATTGTACATGGGCTGTGGGAGGGGATTGAATGGGGTGCAGAGACGGTGATAGGGGAGACTGTACATGGACTGTGGGAGGAGATTGAATGAGGTGTAGTGACTGTAATAGGGGAGAGTGTACATAGACTGTGGTTTGCAATTGATTGGGGTGTAGAGAATGTGATGGGGAGAGTGTACATGGACTGAGGGAGGAGATTGAATGGGGTGTAGAGGCTGTGATGGGGGGAGAGTGTACGTGGACTGTGGGATGGGATTGAATGGGGTGTAGAGACTGTCATGGGGAGAGTGAACATGGACTGTAGGAGGACATTGAATGGGGTGTAGAGACTGTGATAGAGGAGAGTGTACATGGACTGTGGGAGGATGCTGAATGGGGTGTAGAGGCTGTGATAGGGGAGAGTGTACATGGACTGTGGGATGGGATTGAATGGGGTGTAGAGGCTGTGATAGGGGAGAGTGTACATGTACTGTGATAGGGGAGAGTGTACATGGACTGTGGGAGGAGATTGAATGGGGTGCAGAGTCTGTGCTAGGGGAGAGTGTACATGGACTGAAGGAGGACATGGAATGGGGCGCAGAGACTGTGATAGGGGAGAGTGTACAGGGACAGGGGGATGCGATTGAATGCGGTGTAGAGACTGAGATTGGGGAGAGTGTACATGGACTGTGGGAGGGGATTGCATGGGGTGTAGAGACTGTGATAGGGGAGAGGGTACATGGACTCGGGAATGGGATTGAATGGGGTGTAGAGACTGTGACAGGGGAGAGTGCACATGGAATGTGGGAGGAGATTGAATGGGGTATAGAAACTGTGATAGGGGTGAGTGTACATGGACTGTGATAGGGGAGAGTGTACATGGACTGTAGGATGCGATTGAATGGGGTGTAGAGACTGTGATAGGGGAGAGTGTACATTGACAGTGGGATGCAATGGAATGGGATGTCGATAGAGATAGGGGAGAGTGTACATGAACTGCGGGAGGAGATTGCATGCGTTGTTCAGACTGTGATAGGGGAGAGTGTATATGGACTGTGGGAGGGGATTGAATGGGGTGTAGAGACTGTGATAGGGGAGAGGGTACATGGACTAGGGGATGGGATTAAATGGGGTGTAGAGACTGTGACAGGGGACAGTGTACATGGAATGTGGGAGGAGATTGAATGGGGTATAGAAACTGTGATAGGGTCAAGTGTACAAAGACTGTGATAGGGGAGAGGGTACATGGACTGTGGGATGCGATTGAATGGGGTGTAGAGACTGTGATAGGGGAGAGTGTACATTGACAGTGGGATGCAATTGAATGGGGTGTAGAGACTGAGATAGGGGAGAATGTACATGGACAGTGGGAGGAGTTTGAATGGTGTGTAGAGGCTGTGATGGGGAGAGTGTACATGGACTGTGGGAGGAGGATGAATGCGGTGTAGAGGCTGTGATATGGGAGAGTGTACATGGACTGTGGGATGGGATTGAATGGGGTGTAGAGACTGTGATAGGGGAGAGTGTACATGGACTGTGGGTTGGGATTGAATGGGTTATAGAAACTGTGATAGGGGTGAGTGTACATAGACTGTGATAGGGGAGAGTGTACATGGACTGTGGGAGGAGATTGAATGTGGTGTTCAGATTGTGATAGGGGAGAGTGCACAAGGACTGAAGGAGGAGATGGAAAGGGGTGCAGACACTGTGATAGGGGAGAGTGTACATGGACAGTGGGATGCGATTGAATGGGCTGTAGAGACTGAGATAGGCGAGAGTGTACATGGACTGGGGGAGGAGATTGAATGGGTTGTTCAAACTGTGATAGGGGAGAGCGTACATGGACTTTAGGAGGAGATTGAATGGGGTGTAGAGACTGCGATAGGGGAGAGTGTACATGGACTGTGGGAGGAGGCTGAATGGGGTATAGAGGCTGTGATATGGGAGAGTGTACATGGACTGTGGGATGGGATTGAATGGGGTGTAGAGGCTGTGATAGTGGAGAGTGTACATGGACGGTGGGATGGGATTGAATGGGGTGTAGAGACTGTGATGGGGAGAGCGTACATGGACTGTAGGAGGAGATTGAATGGGGTGTAGAGACTGCGATAGGGGAGAGTGTACATGGACTGTGGGAGGAGGCTGAATGGGGTGTAGAGGCTGTGATATGGGAGAGTGTACATGGACTGTGGGATGGGATTGAATGGGGTGTAGAGGCTGTGATAGTGGAGATTGTACATGGACTGTGGGATGGGATTGAATGGGGTGTAGGGTCTATGGTAGGGGACAGTGTACATGGACAGTGGGAGGAGATTGAATGGGGTGTAGAGCCTGTGATAGGGGAGAGTGTACATGGACTGTGGGTTGGGATTGAATGGGGTGTAGAGACTGTGATGGGGAGAGTGTACATGGACTGTAGGAGCAGATTGAATTGGGTGTAGAGACTGTGATAGGGGAGAGTGTACATGGACTGTGGGCGGAGATTGAATGGCTTGTAGAGACGGGGGTAGGGGAGAGTGTACATGGACTGTGGGAGGAGATTGAATGGGGTGCAGAGACTGTGATAGGGGAGAGTGTACATGAACGGTGGGAGGGGATTGAATGGGGTGTAGAGACTGTGATAGGGAGATTGTACATGGATTGAGGGAGGGGATTGAATGGGGTGTCGAGACTGTGATAGGGGAAAGTGTACATGGACTGTGGGAGGATATTGAATGGGTTGTTAAGACTGTGATAGGGGAGATTGTACTTGGACTGGGATAGGAGATGGAATGTGGTCTAGAGACGGTGATATGGGAGAGTGTAGATGGACTGTGGGAGGAGTTTGAATGGGGTATAGAGACTGTGATAGGGGAGAGTGTACATGGACTGTGGGAGGAGATTGAAAGTGGTGTAGATACTGTGATAGCGGAGAGTGTACATGGATTGTGGGATGGGATGGAGTGGGGTGTAGGGACTGTGATAGGGGAGAGTGTACATGGACAGTGGGAGGAGACTGAAAGGGGTGTAGAGGCTGTGATAGGGGAGAGTGTACATGGACTGTGGGTTGGGATTGAATGGGGTGTAGAGACTGAGATGGGGAGAGTGTACATGGACTGTAGGAGGAGATTGAATGGGTTATAGAAACTGCGATAGGGGTGAGTGTACATAGACTGTGATAGGGGAGAGTGTACATGGACTGTGGGAGGAGATTGAATGTGGTGTTCAGACTGTGATAGGAGAGAGTGTACATGGACTGGGGGAGGAGATTGAATGGGGTGTAGAGACTGAGATAGGCGAGAGTGTACATGGACTGGGGGAGGAGATTGAATGGGTTGTTCAGACTGTGATAGGGGAGAGCGTACATGGACTTTAGGAGGAGATTGAATGGGGTGTAGAGACTGCGATAGGGGAGAGTGTACATGGACTGTGGGAGGAGGCTGAATGGGGTATAGAGGCTGTGATATGGGAGAGTGTACATGGACTGTGGGATGGGATTGAATGGGGTGTAGAGGCTGTGATAGTGGAGAGTGTACATGGACTGTGGGATGGGATTGAATGGGGTGTAGAGACTGTGATGGGGAGAGTGTACATGGACTGTAGGAGGAGACTGAATGGGGTGTAGAGACTGCGATAGGGGAGAGTGTACATGGACTGTGGGAGGAGGCTGAATGGGGTGTAGAGGCTGTGATAGGGGAGAGTGTACATGGACTGTGGGAATGGATTGAATGGGGTGTAGAGACTGTGATAGGGGACAGTGTACATGGACAGTGGGAGGAGATTGAATGGGGTGTAGAGGCTGTGATAGGGGAGAGTGTACATGGACTGTGGCTTGGGATTGAATGGGGTGTAGAGACTGTGATGGGGAGATTGTACATGGACTGTAGGAGCAGATTGAATTGGGTGTAGAGACTGTGATAGGGGAGAGTGTACATGGACTGTGGGAGGAGATTGAATGGGGTGTAGAGACTGTGATAGGAGAGAGTGTACATGGACTGTGGGAGGAGATTGAATGGCTTGTAAAGACTGTGATAGGGGAGAGTGTAGATGGACTGTGGGAGGATATTGAATGGGTTGTTAAGACAGTGATAGGGGAGATTGTACTTGGACTGGGATAGGAGATGGAATGTGGTCGAAAGACGGTGATATGGGAGAGTGTAGATGGACTGTGGGAGGAGTTTGAATGGGGTATAGAGACTGTGATAGGGGAGAGTGTACATGGATTGTGGGATGGGATTGAATGGGTTGTAGGGACTGTGATAGGGGAGAGTGTACATGGACTGTAGGAGGAGATGGAATGGGTTGTAGAGACTGTGATACCTGAGAATGTACAGGGACTGTGGGAGGATATTGAAAGGGGTGTAGAGACAGAGATAGGGGAGAGTGTACAAGGACTAGGGGAGGAGAATAAATGTGTTGTTAAGACTGCGATAGGGGAGATTGTACATGGATTGTGGGAGGGGATTGAATGGGGTGTAGAGACTGTGATAGGGGAGATTGTACATGGACTGTTGGAGGGGATTGAATGGGGTGTAGAGACTGGGATAGGGGAGACTGTACATGGACTGTGGGATGGGATTCAATGTGGTGTTCAGACTGTGATAGGGGAGAGTGTACATGTACTGTGGGAGGAGATTGAATGGGGTGTAGAGACTGTGATATGGGAGAGTGTACGTGGACTGAGGGATGGGATTCAATGTGGTCTTCAGACTGTGATAGGGGAGAGTGTACATGGACTGTGGGAGGAGATTGAATGGGGTTTAGAGACTGTGATATGAGAGAGTGTACATGGACTATGGGAAGAGATTGAATGACTTGTAGAGACTGTGATAGGGGAGAGTGTACATGGAATGTGGGAGGAGATTGAATGGGGTGCAGAGACTGTTATAGGGGAGAGTGTACATGGACTGTGGGAGGAAATTGAATGGGGTATAGATACTGTGATGGGGGAGAGTGTACATGGACTGTGGGAAGAGATTGAATGGGGAGTAGAGTCTGTGATAAGGGAGAGTGTACATGGATGATGGGAGGGGATTGAATGTGGTGTAGAGACTGCGATAGGGGAGAGTCTACATGGACTGTGGGATGAGATTGAATGGGGTGTAGAGACTGTGATAGGGGAGAGGGTACTTGGACTGTGGGAGGATATTGAATGGGTTGTTAAGACTGTGATAGGGGAGATTGTACTTGGACTGGGATAGGAGATGGAATGTGGTCTAGAGACGGTGATATGGGAGAGTGTAGATGGACTGTGGGAGGCGTTTGAATGGGGTATAGAGACTGTGATAGGGGAGAGTGTACATGGACTGTGGGAGGAGATTGAAAGTGTTGTAGATACTGTGATAGGGGAGAGTGTACATGGATTGTGGGATGGGATTGAATGGGGTGTAGGGACTGTGATAGGGGAGAGTGTACATGGACTGTAGGAGGAGATGGAATGGGTTGTAGAGACTGTGATACCTGAGAATATACAGGGACTGTGGGAGGATATTGAAAGGGGTGTAGAGACAGAGATAGGGGAGAGTGTACAAGGACTAGGGGAGGAGAATAAATGTGTTGTTAAGACTGCGATAGGGGAGATTGTACATGGATTGTGGCATGGGATTGAATGGGGTGTAGAGACTGTGATAGGGGAGATTGTACATGGACTGTTGGAGGGGATTGAATGGGGTGTAGAGACTGGGATAGGGGAGACTGTACATGGACTGTGGGATGGGATTCAATGTGGTGTTCAGACTGTGATAGGGGAGAGTGTACATGTACTGTGGGAGGAGATTGAATGGGGTGTAGATACTGTGATATGTGAGAGTGTACATGGACTGAGGGATGGGATTCAATGTGGTCTTCAGACTGTGATAGGGGAGAGTGTACATGGACTGTGGGAGGAGATTGAATGGCTTGTAGAGACTGTGATAGGGGAGAGTGTACATGGAATGTGGGAGGAGATTGAATGGGGTGCAGAGACTGTTATAGGGGAGAGTGTACATGGACTGTGGGAGGAAATTGAATGGGGTATAGATACTGTGATGGGGGAGAGTGTACATGGACTGTTTGAAGAGATTGAATGGGGAGTAGAGTCTGTGATAGGGGAGAGTGTACATGGACGATGGGAGGGGATTGAATGTGGTGTAGAGACTGTGATAGGGGAGAGTCTAGATGGACTGTGGGATGAGATTGAATGGGGTGTAGAGACTGTGATAGGGGAGAGTGTACATGGACTGTGGGAGGATATTGAATGGGTTGTTCAGACTGTGATAGGGGAAATTGTACATGGACTGTGGGAGGAGATTGAATGGGGAGAAGAGACTGTGTTAGGGGAGAGTTTACATGGATGGTGGTATGGGATTGAATGGGGTGTAGAGACTGTGAGAGGGGTGAGTGTACGTGGACTGTGGGAGGAGATTGAATAGGGATTCGAGACTGAGATAGGGGAGAGTGCACATGGACTGTGGGAGGAGATTTAATGTGGTATAGAGACTGTGATAGGGGAGAGTGTACATGGACTGTGGGAGGAGATTGAATGGGGTGTAGAGGCTGTGATAGTGGAGAGTGTACATGGACTGTAGGGCGGTTTGAATGGGGTGTAGAGACTGTGACACGATTGGGTGTACATAGACTGTGGGAGGAGATTGAATGGGGTGTACAGACTGTGATAGGGGAGATTGTACACGGAATGTGGGAGGGGATTGAATGGGGTGTAGAGACTGTGAGAGGGGAGTGTGCGCATGGACTGTGGGAGGGATTTGAATGGGGTTTACAGACTGGGATAGGGGAGATTGTACATGGAATGTGGGAGGGGATTGAATGGGGTGTAGAGACTGTGACAGGGGAGTGTGTACATGGACTGTGGGAGGATATTGAATGGGGTATAGAGACGGTGATAAGGGAGAGTGTCCATGGACTGTGGGAGGAGATTGAATGGGGTATAGAGACGGTGATAAGGGAGAGTGTCCATGGACTGTGGGAGGAGATTGAAAGTGGTGTAGATACTGTGATAGGGGAGAGTGTACATGATTGTGGGATGGGATTGAATGGAGTGTAGAGACTGTGAAAGGGGAGACTGTACATGGACTGTGGGATGGGATTGAATGTGGTGTTCAGACCGTGATAGGGGAGAGTGTACATGGACTGTGGGAGGAGATTGAATGGTTTGTAGAGACTGTGATAGGGGAGATTGTACATGGATTGTGGGAGGAGATTGAATGGGGTGTAGAGACTGTGATAGGGGAGAGTGTACATGGACTGTGGGAGGAGATTGAATGGAGTGCAGAAACTGTGATAAGGGAGAGTGTACATGGACGATGGGAGGGGATTGAATGGAGTGTAGAGGTTGTGAAGGGGAGATTGTACACGGACTGTGGAAGGAGATTAAATGGGGTGTAGAGACTGTGATGGGGAGAGTGTACATGGACTGTGGGAGGGGATTGAATGGGGTGTAGAGACTGCGATAGGGGAGCGTCTACATGGACTGGGGGAGGAGATTGACTGGGTTGTTCAGACTATGATAGGGGAGAGTGTACATGGACTGTGGGAGGAGATTGAATGGGGTGTAGAGACTGTGATAGGGCAGGGTGTACATGGACTGTGGGATGGGATTGAATGGGGGTGTGGAAACTGTGATAGGGGAAAGTGTACATGGACTGTGGGAGGAGATTGAATGGGTTGTTCAGATTGTGATAGGGGAGAGTGTACATGGACTGTGGGAGGAGATTGAATGGGTTGTTCATACTGTGATGGGGAGAGTGTACATGAACAGTGGGAGGAGATTGAATGGGGTGCAGAGATTGTGATAGGGGAGATTGTACATGGGCTGTGGGAGGGGATTGAATGGGGTGCAGAGACGTTGATAGGGGAGACTGTACATGGACTGTGGGAGGAGATTGAATGAGGTGTAGTGACTGTAATAGGGGAGAGTGTACATAGACTGTGGTTTGCAATTGATTGGGGTGTAGAGAATGTGATGGGGAGAGTGTACATGGACTGAGGGAGGAGATTGAATGGGGTGTAGAGGCTGTGATGGGGGAGAGTGTACGTGGACTGTGGGATGGGATTGAATGGGGTGTAGAGACTGTCATGGGGAGAGTGAACATGGACTGTAGGAGGAGATTGAATGGGGTGTAGAGACTGTGATAGAGGAGAGTGTACATGGACTGTGGGAGGATGCTGAATGGGGTGTAGAGGCTGTGATAGGGGAGAGTGTACATGGACTGTGGGATGGGATTGAATGGGGTGTAGAGGCTGTGATAGGGGAGATTGTACATGTACTGTGATAGGGGAGAGTGTACATGGACTGTGGGAGGAGATTGAATGGGGTGCAGAGTCTGTGCTAGGCGAGAGTGTACATGGACTGTGGGAGGAGATTGAATGGGGCGCAGAGACTGTCATAGGGGAGAGTGTATATGGACTGTGGGAGGAGATTGAATGTGGTGTTCAGACTGTGATAGGGGAGAGTGCACATGGACTGAAGGAGGAGATGGAATGGGGTGCAGAGACTGTGATAGGGGAGAGTGTACATGGACAGGGGGATGCGATTGAATGCGGTGTAGAGACTGAGATAGGGGAGAGTGTACATGGACTGTGGGAGGGGATTGCATGGGGTGTAGAGACTGTGATAGGGGAGAGTGCACATGGACTGTGGGTGGAGATTGAATGGGGTGTAGAGACTGTGATAGGGGAGAGTGTACATGGACTGTGGGAGAAGATTGAATGGGGTGTAGAGATTGTGATATGGGAGAGTGTGCATGGACTGTGGGAGGGGAATGAATGGGGTGTCGAGACTGTGATAGGGGAGAGTGTACATGGACTGTGGGAGAAGACTGAATGGGGATTTGAGACTGTGATAGGGGAGAGTGTACATGGACTGTGGGAGGATATTGAATGGGTTGTTCAGACTGTGATAGGGGAAATTATACATGGACTGTGGGAGGAGATTGAATGGGGAGAAGAGACTGTGTTAGGGGAGAGTTTACATGGATTGTGGGATGGGATTGAATGGGGTGTAGAGACTGTGAGAGGGGTGAGTGTACGTGGACTGTGGGAGGAGACTGAATAGGGATTTGAGACTGAGATAGGGGCGAATGCACATGGACCGTGGGAGGAGATTTAATGTGGTGTAGAGACTGTGATAGGGGAGAGTTTACATAGACTGTGGGAGGAGATTGAATAGGAAACAGAGACTGTGATAGAGGAGAGTGTACATGGACTGTAGGGCGGTTTGAATGGGGTGTATAGACTGTGATAGGTGAGATTGTACATGGACTGTGGAAATATATTTAATGGGGTGTAGAGACTGTGCTAGGGGAGAGTTTACATGGTCTGTGGGAGGAGATTGAATGGGGTGTAGAGGCTGTGATAGTGGAGAGTGTACATGGACTGTAGGGCGGTTTGAATGGGGTGTAGAGACTGCGACACGATTGGGTGTACATAGACTGTGGGAGGAAATTGAATGGGGTGTACAGACTGTGATAGGGGAGATTGTACACGGAATGTGGGAGGGGATTGAATGGGGTGTAGAGAATGTGAGAGGGGAGTGTGCGCATGGACTGTGGGAGGGATTTGAATGGGGTTTACAGACTGGGATAGGGGAGATTGTACATGGAATGTGGGAGGGGATTGAATGGGGTGTTGAGACTGTGACAGGGGAGTGTGTACAGGGACTGTGGGAGGATATTGAATGGGGTATAGAGACGGTGATAAGGGAGAGTGTCCATGGACTGTGGGAGGAGATTGAATGGGTTGTTCAGATTGTGATAGGGGAGAGTGTACATGGACTGTGGGAGGAGATTGAATGGGTTGTTCATACTGTGATGGGGAGAGTGTACATGAACAGTGGGAGGAGATTGAATGGGGTGCAGAGATTGTGATAGGGGAGATTGTACATGGGCTGTGGGAGGGGATTGAATGGGGTGCAGAGACGTTGATAGGGGAGACTGTACATGGACTGTGGGAGGAGATTGAATGAGGTGTAGTGACTGTAATAGGGGAGAGTGTACATAGACTGTGGTTTGCAATTGATTGGGGTGTAGAGAATGTGATGGGGAGAGTGTACATGGACTGAGGGAGGAGATTGAATGGGGTGTAGAGGCTGTGATGGGGGAGAGTGTACGTGGACTGTGGGATGGGATTGAATGGGGTGTAGAGACTGTCATGGGGAGAGTGAACATGGACTGTAGGAGGAGATTGAATGGGGTGTAGAGACTGTGATAGAGGAGAGTGTACATGGACTGTGGGAGGATGCTGAATGGGGTGTAGAGGCTGTGATAGGGGAGAGTGTACATGGACTGTGGGATGGGATTGAATGGGGTGTAGAGGCTGTGATAGGGGAGATTGTACATGTACTGTGATAGGGGAGAGTGTACATGGACTGTGGGAGGAGATTGAATGGGGTGCAGAGTCTGTGCTAGGCGAGAGTGTACATGGACTGTGGGAGGAGATTGAATGGGGCGCAGAGACTGTCATAGGGGAGAGTGTATATGGACTGTGGGAGGAGATTGAATGTGGTGTTCAGACTGTGATAGGGGAGAGTGCACATGGACTGAAGGAGGAGATGGAATGGGGTGCAGAGACTGTGATAGGGGAGAGTGTACATGGACAGGGGGATGCGATTGAATGCGGTGTAGAGACTGAGATAGGGGAGAGTGTACATGGACTGTGGAGGGGATTGCATGGGGTGTAGAGACTGTGATAGGGGAGAGTGCACATGGAATGTGGGTGGAGATTGAATGGGGTGTAGAGACTGTGATAGGGGAGAGTGTACATGGACTGTGGGAGAAGATTGAATGGGGTGTAGAGATTGTGATATGGGAGAGTGTGCATGGACTGTGGGAGGGGAATGAATGGGGTGTCGAGACTGTGATAGGGGAGAGTGTACATGGACTGTGGGAGAAGACTGAATGGGGATTTGAGACTGTGATAGGGGAGAGTGTACATGGACTGTGGGAGGATATTGAATGGGTTGTTCAGACTGTGATAGGGGAAATTGTACATGGACTGTGGGAGGAGATTGAATGGGGAGAAGAGACTGTGTTAGGGGAGAGTTTACATGGATTGTGGGATGGGATTGAATGGGGTGTAGAGACTGTGAGAGGGGTGAGTGTACGTGGACTGTGGGAGGAGACTGAATAGGGATTTGAGACTGAGATAGGGGCGAATGCACATGGACCGTGGGAGGAGATTTAATGTGGTGTAGAGACTGTGATAGGGGAGAGTTTACATAGACTGTGGGAGGAGATTGAATAGGAAACAGAGACTGTGATAGAGGAGAGTGTACATGGACTGTAGGGCGGTTTGAATGGGGTGTATAGACTGTGATAGGTGAGACTGTACATGGACTGTGGAAATATATTTAATGGGGTGTAGAGACTGTGCTAGGGGAGAGTTTACATGGTCTGTGGGAGGAGATTGAATGGGGTGTAGAGGCTGTGATAGTGGAGAGTGTACATGGACTGTAGGGCGGTTTGAATGGGGTGTAGAGACTGCGACACGATTGGGTGTACATAGACTGTGGGAGGAGATTGAATGGGGTGTACAGACTGTGATAGGGGAGATTGTACACGGAATGTGGGAGGGGATTGAATGGGGTGTAGAGAATGTGAGAGGGGAGTGTGCGCATGGACTGTGGGAGGGATTTGAATGGGGTTTACAGACTGGGATAGGGGAGATTGTACATGGAATGTGGGAGGGGATTGAATGGGGTGTTGAGACTGTGACAGGGGAGTGTGTACAGGGACTGTGGGAGGATATTGAATGGGGTATAGAGACGGTGATAAGGGAGAGTGTCCATGGACTGTGGGAGGAGATTGAATGGGTTGTTCAGATTGTGATAGGGGAGAGTGTACATGGACTGTGGGAGGAGATTGAATGGGTTGTTCATACTGTGATGGGGAGAGTGTACATGAACAGTGGGAGGAGATTGAATGGGGTGCAGAGATTGTAATAGGGGAGATTGTACATGGGCTGTGGGAGGGGATTGAATGGGGTGCAGAGACGTTGATAGGGGAGACTGTACATGGACTGTGGGAGGAGATTGAATGAGGTGTAGTGACTGTAATAGGGGAGAGTGTACATAGACTGTGGTTTGCAATTGATTGGGGTGTAGAGAATGTGATGGGGAGAGTGTACATGGACTGAGGGAGGAGATTGAATGGGGTGTAGAGGCTGTGATGGGGGAGAGTGTACGTGGACTGTGGGATGGGATTGAATGGGGTGTAGAGACTGTCATGGGGAGAGTGAACATGGACTGTAGGAGGAGATTGAATGGGGTGTAGAGACTGTGATAGAGGAGAGTGTACATGGACTGTGGGAGGATGCTGAATGGGGTGTAGAGGCTGTGATAGGGGAGAGTGTACATGGACTGTGGGATGGGATTGAATGGGGTGTAGAGGCTGTGATAGGGGAGATTGTACATGTACTGTGATAGGGGAGAGTGTACATGGACTGTGGGAGGAGATTGAATGGGGTGCAGAGTCTGTGCTAGGCGAGAGTGTACATGGACTGTGGGAGGAGATTGAATGGGGCGCAGAGACTGTCATAGGGGAGAGTGTATATGGACTGTGGGAGGAGATTGAATGTGGTGTTCAGACTGTGATAGGGGAGAGTGCACATGGACTGAAGGAGGAGATGGAATGGGGTGCAGAGACTGTGATAGGGGAGAGTGTACATGGACAGGGGGATGCGATTGAATGCGGTGTAGAGACTGAGATAGGGGAGAGTGTACATGGACTGTGGGAGGGGATTGCATGGGGTGTAGAGACTGTGATAGGGGAGAGTGCACATGGAATGTGGGTGGAGATTGAATGGGGTGTAGAGACTGTGATAGGGGAGAGTGTACATGGACTGTGGGAGAAGATTGAATGGGGTGTAGAGATTGTGATATGGGAGAGTGTGCATGGACTGTGGGAGGGGAATGAATGGGGTGTCGAGACTGTGATAGGGGAGAGTGTACATGGACTGTGGGAGAAGACTGAATGGGGATTTGAGACTGTGATAGGGGAGAGTGTACATGGACTGTGGGAGGATATTGAATGGGTTGTTCAGACTGTGATAGGGGAAATTGTACATGGACTGTGGGAGGAGATTGAATGGGGAGAAGAGACTGTGTTAGGGGAGAGTTTACATGGATTGTGGGATGGGATTGAATGGGGTGTAGAGACTGTGAGAGGGGTGAGTGTACGTGGACTGTGGGAGGAGACTGAATAGGGATTTGAGACTGAGATAGGGGCGAATGCACATGGACCGTGGGAGGAGATTTAATGTGGTGTAGAGACTGTGATAGGGGAGAGTTTACATAGACTGTGGGAGGAGATTGAATAGGAAACAGAGACTGTGATAGAGGAGAGTGTACATGGACTGTAGGGCGGTTTGAATGGGGTGTATAGACTGTGATAGGTGAGACTGTACATGGACTGTGGAAATATATTTAATGGGGTGTAGAGACTGTGCTAGGGGAGAGTTTACATGGTCTGTGGGAGGAGATTGAATGGGGTGTAGAGGCTGTGATAGTGGAGAGTGTACATGGACTGTAGGGCGGTTTGAATGGGGTGTAGAGACTGCGACACGATTGGGTGTACATAGACTGTGGGAGGAGATTGAATGGGGTGTACAGACTGTGATAGGGGAGATTGTACACGGAATGTGGGAGGGGATTGAATGGGGTGTAGAGAATGTGAGAGGGGAGTGTGCGCATGGACTGTGGGAGGGATTTGAATGGGGTTTACAGACTGGGATAGGGGAGATTGTACATGGAATGTGGGAGGGGATTGAATGGGGTGTTGAGACTGTGACAGGGGAGTGTGTACAGGGACTGTGGGAGGATATTGAATGGGGTATAGAGACGGTGATAAGGGAGAGTGTCCATGGACTGTGGGAGGAGATTGAATGGGTTGTTCAGATTGTGATAGGGGAGAGTGTACATGGACTGTGGGAGGAGATTGAATGGGTTGTTCATACTGTGATGGGGAGAGTGTACATGAACAGTGGGAGGAGATTGAATGGGGTGCAGAGATTGTGATAGGGGAGATTGTACATGGGCTGTGGGAGGGGATTGAATGGGGTGCAGAGACGTTGATAGGGGAGACTGTACATGGACTGTGGGAGGAGATTGAATGAGGTGTAGTGACTGTAATAGGGGAGAGTGTACATAGACTGTGGTTTGCAATTGATTGGGGTGTAGAGAATGTGATGGGGAGAGTGTACATGGACTGAGGGAGGAGATTGAATGGGGTGTAGAGGCTGTGATGGGGGAGAGTGTACGTGGACTGTGGGATGGGATTGAATGGGGTGTAGAGACTGTCATGGGGAGAGTGAACATGGACTGTAGGAGGAGATTGAATGGGGTGTAGAGACTGTGATAGAGGAGAGTGTACATGGACTGTGGGAGGATGCTGAATGGGGTGTAGAGGCTGTGATAGGGGAGAGTGTACATGGACTGTGGGATGGGATTGAATGGGGTGTAGAGGCTGTGATAGGGGAGATTGTACATGTACTGTGATAGGGGAGAGTGTACATGGACTGTGGGAGGAGATTGAATGGGGTGCAGAGTCTGTGCTAGGCGAGAGTGTACATGGACTGTGGGAGGAGATTGAATGGGGCGCAGAGACTGTCATAGGGGAGAGTGTATATGGACTGTGGGAGGAGATTGAATGTGGTGTTCAGACTGTGATAGGGGAGAGTGCACATGGACTGAAGGAGGAGATGGAATGGGGTGCAGAGACTGTGATAGGGGAGAGTGTACATGGACAGGGGGATGCGATTGAATGCGGTGTAGAGACTGAGATAGGGGAGAGTGTACATGGACTGTGGGAGGGGATTGCATGGGGTGTAGAGACTGTGATAGGGGAGAGTGCACATGGAATGTGGGTGGAGATTGAATGGGGTGTAGAGACTGTGATAGGGGAGAGTGTACATGGACTGTGGGAGAAGATTGAATGGGGTGTAGAGATTGTGATATGGGAGAGTGTGCATGGACTGTGGGAGGGGAATGAATGGGGTGTCGAGACTGTGATAGGGGAGAGTGTACATGGACTGTGGGAGAAGACTGAATGGGGATTTGAGACTGTGATAGGGGAGAGTTTACATGGACTGTGGGAGGATATTGAATGGGTTGTTCAGACTGTGATAGGGGAAATTGTACATGGACTGTGGGAGGAGATTGAATGGGGAGAAGAGACTGTGTTAGGGGAGAGTTTACATGGATTGTGGGATGGGATTGAATGGGGTGTAGAGACTGTGAGAGGGGTGAGTGTACGTGGACTGTGGGAGGAGACTGAATAGGGATTTGAGACTGAGATAGGGGCGAATGCACATGGACCGTGGGAGGAGATTTAATGTGGTGTAGAGACTGTGATAGGGGAGAGTTTACATAGACTGTGGGAGGAGATTGAATAGGAAACAGAGACTGTGATAGAGGAGAGTGTACATGGACTGTAGGGCGGTTTGAATGGGGTGTATAGACTGTGATAGGTGAGACTGTACATGGACTGTGGAAATATATTTAATGGGGTGTAGAGACTGTGCTAGGGGAGAGTTTACATGGTCTGTGGGAGGAGATTGAATGGGGTGTAGAGGCTGTGATAGTGGAGAGTGTACATGGACTGTAGGGCGGTTTGAATGGGGTGTAGAGACTGTGACACGATTGGGTGTACATAGACTGTGGGAGGAGATTGAATGGGGTGTACAGACTGTGATAGGGGAGATTGTACACGGAATGTGGGAGGGGATTGAATGGGGTGTAGAGAATGTGAGAGGGGAGTGTGCGCATGGACTGTGGGAGGGATTTGAATGGGGTTTACAGACTGGGATAGGGGAGATTGTACATGGAATGTGGGAGGGGATTGAATGGGGTGTTGAGACTGTGACAGGGGAGTGTGTACAGGGACTGTGGGAGGATATTGAATGGGGTATAGAGACGGTGATAAGGGAGAGTGTCCATGGACTGTGGGAGGAGATTGAATGGGTTGTTCAGATTGTGATAGGGGAGAGTGTACATGGACTGTGGGAGGAGATTGAATGGGTTGTTCATACTGTGATGGGGAGAGTGTACATGAACAGTGGGAGGAGATTGAATGGGGTGCAGAGATTGTGATAGGGGAGATTGTACATGGGCTGTGGGAGGGGATTGAATGGGGTGCAGAGACGTTGATAGGGGAGACTGTACATGGACTGTGGGAGGAGATTGAATGAGGTGTAGTGACTGTAATAGGGGAGAGTGTACATAGACTGTGGTTTGCAATTGATTGGGGTGTAGAGAATGTGATGGGGAGAGTGTACATGGACTGAGGGAGGAGATTGAATGGGGTGTAGAGGCTGTGATGGGGGAGAGTGTACGTGGACTGTGGGATGGGATTGAATGGGGTGTAGAGACTGTCATGGGGAGAGTGAACATGGACTGTAGGAGGAGATTGAATGGGGTGTAGAGACTGTGATAGAGGAGAGTGTACATGGACTGTGGGAGGATGCTGAATGGGGTGTAGAGGCTGTGATAGGGGAGAGTGTACATGGACTGTGGGATGGGATTGAATGGGGTGTAGAGGCTGTGATAGGGGAGATTGTACATGTACTGTGATAGGGGAGAGTGTACATGGACTGTGGGAGGAGATTGAATGGGGTGCAGAGTCTGTGCTAGGCGAGAGTGTACATGGACTGTGGGAGGAGATTGAATGGGGCGCAGAGACTGTCATAGGGGAGAGTGTATATGGACTGTGGGAGGAGATTGAATGTGGTGTTCAGACTGTGATAGGGGAGAGTGCACATGGACTGAAGGAGGAGATGGAATGGGGTGCAGAGACTGTGATAGGGGAGAGTGTACATGGACAGGGGGATGCGATTGAATGCGGTGTAGAGACTGAGATAGGGGAGAGTGTACATGGACTGTGGGAGGGGATTGCATGGGGTGTAGAGACTGTGATAGGGGAGAGTGCACATGGAATGTGGGTGGAGATTGAATGGGGTGTAGAGACTGTGATAGGGGAGAGTGTACATGGACTGTGGGAGAAGATTGAATGGGGTGTAGAGATTGTGATATGGGAGAGTGTGCATGGACTGTGGGAGGGGAATGAATGGGGTGTCGAGACTGTGATAGGGGAGAGTGTACATGGACTGTGGGAGAAGACTGAATGGGGATTTGAGACTGTGATAGGGGAGAGTGTACATGGACTGTGGGAGGATATTGAATGGGTTGTTCAGACTGTGATAGGGGAAATTGTACATGGACTGTGGGAGGAGATTGAATGGGGAGAAGAGACTGTGTTAGGGGAGAGTTTACATGGATTGTGGGATGGGATTGAATGGGGTGTAGAGACTGTGAGAGGGGTGAGTGTACGTGGACTGTGGGAGGAGATTGAATAGGGATTTGAGACTGAGATAGGGGCGAATGCACATGGACCGTGGGAGGAGATTTAATGTGGTGTAGAGACTGTGATAGGGGAGAGTTTACATAGACTGTGGGAGGAGATTGAATAGGAAACAAAGACTGTGATAGAGGAGAGTGTACATGGACTGTAGGGCGGTTTGAATGGGGTGTATAGACTGTGATAGGTGAGACTGTACATGGACTGTGGAAATATATTTAATGGGGTGTAGAGACTGTGCTAGGGGAGAGTTTACATGGTCTGTGGGAGGAGATCGAATGGGGTGTAGAGGCTGTGATAGTGGAGAGTGTACATGGACTGTAGGGCGGTTTGAATGGGGTGTAGAGACTGTGACACGATTGGGTGTACATAGACTGTGGGAGGAGATTGAATGGGGTGTACAGACTGTGATAGGGGAGATTGTACACGGAATGTGGGAGGGGATTGAATGGGGTGTAGAGAATGTGAGAGGGGAGTGTGCGCATGGACTGTGGGAGGGATTTGAATGGGGTTTACAGACTGGGATAGGGGAGATTGTACATGGAATGTGGGAGGGGATTGAATGGGGTGTTGAGACTGTGACAGGGGAGTGTGTACATGGACTGTGGGAGGATATTGAATGGGGTATAGAGACGGTGATAAGGGAGAGTGTCCATGGACTGTGGGAGGAGATTGAATGGGGTATAGCGACGGTGATAGGGGAGAGTGTACATGATTGTGGGATGGGATTGAATGGAGTGTAGAGACTGTGAAAGGGGAGACTGTACATGGACTGTGGGATGGGATTGAATGTGGTGTTCAGACTGTGATAGGGGAGAGTGTACATGGACTGTGGGAGGAGATTGAATGGTTTGTAGAGACTGTGATAGGGGAGAGTGTACATGGACTGTGGGAGGAGATTGAATGGAGTGCAGAAACTGTGATAAGGGAGAGTATAAATGGACGATGGGAGGGGATTGAATGGGGTGTAGAGGTTGTGAAGGGGAGATTGTACACGGACTGTGGAAGGAGATTAAATGGGGTGTAGAGACTGTGATGGGGAGAGTGTACATGGACTGTGGGAGGGGATTGAATGGGGTGTAGAGACTGCGATAGGGGAGAGTCTACATGGACTGTGGGATGAGATTGAATGGGGTGTAGAGACTGTGATAGGGGAGAGTGTACATGGATTGTGGGAGAAGATTGAATGGGATGTAGAGATTGTGATATGGGAGAGTGTGCATGGACTGTAGGAGGGGAATGAATGGGGTGTCGAGACTGTGATAGGGGAGAGTGTACATGGACTGTGGGAGAAGATTGAATGGGGATTTGAGACTGTGATTGGGGAGAGTGTACATGGACTGTGGGAGGATATTGAATGGGTTGTTCAGACTGTGATAGGGGAAATTGTACATGGACTGTGGGAGGAGATTGAATGGGGAGAAGAGACTGTGTTAGGGGAGAGTTTACATGGATTGTGGGAGGGGATTGAATGGGGTGTAGAGACTGTGAGAGGGGTGAGTGTACGTGGACTGTGGGAGGAGATTGAATAGGGATTCGAGACTGAGATAGGGGCGAATGCACATGGACTGTGGGAGGAGATTTAATGTGGTTTGGAGACTGTGATAGGGGAGAGTTTACATAGACTGTGGGAGGAGATTGAATAGGAAACAGAGACTGTGATAGAGGAGAGTGTACATGACTGAAGGGCGGTTTGAATGGGGTGTATAGACTGTGATAGGTGAGACTGTACATGGACTGTGCGAATATATTTAATGGGGTTTAGAGACTGTGCTAGGGGAGAGTTTACATGGACTGTGGGAGGAGATTGAATGGGGTGTAGAGGCTGTGATAGTGGAGAGTGTACATGGACTGTAGGGCGGTTTGAATGGGGTGTAGAGACTGTGACACGTTTGGGTGTACTTAGACTGTGGGAGGAGATTGAATGGGGTGTACAGACTGTGATAGGGGAGATTGTACACGGAATGTGGGAGGGGATTGAATGGGGTGTAGAGACTGTGAGAGGGGATTGTGCGCATGGACTGTGGGAGGGATTTGAATGGGGTGTACAGACTGGGATAGGGGAGATTGTACATGGAATGTGAGAGGGGATTGAATGGGGTGTAGAGAATGTGACAGGGGAGTGTGTACATGGACTGTGGGAGGATATTGAATGGGGTATAGAGACGGTGATAAGGGAGAGTGTCCATGGACTGTGGGAGGAGATTGAATGGGGTATAGAGACGGTGATAAGGGAGAGTGTCCATGGACTGTGGGAGGAGATTGAAAGTGGTGTAGATACTGTGATAGGGGAGAGTGTACATGATTGTGGGATGGGATTGAATGTGGTGTTCAGACTGTGATAGGGGAGAGTGTACATGGACTGTGGGAGGAGATTGAATGGGGTGTAGAGACTGTGATAGGGGAGAGTGTACATGGACTGTGGGAGGAGATTGAATGGAGTGCAGAAACTGATAGGGGAGAGTGTACATGGACTGTGGGAGGGGATTGTAATGGGTGTAGAGACTGTGATAGTGGAGAGTGCACATGGATTGTGGGAGGTGATGGAATGGGGTTTAGAGACTGGGATCGGTGATAGTGTACATGGACTGTGGGCGGGGATTGAATGGGGTGTAGAGACTGTGATAGGGGAGAGTGTACATGGACTGTGGGAGGGGATTGAATGGAGTGTAGAGTCTGTGATAACGGAGAGTGTACATGGACTGTGGGAGGAGATTGTAATGGGTGTAGAGGCTGTGATAGGGGAGAGTGTACATGGACTGAGGGAGGAGATTGAATGGTTTGTAGAGACTGTGATAGGGGAGAGTGTACATGGACTGTGGGAGGGGATTGAAAGTGGTGTAAATACAGTGATATGGGAGATTGTACATGGACTGTGGGAGGAGATTGAATGGGGTATAGAGACTGTGATAGGGGAGAGTGTCCACGGACTGTGGGAGGAAATTGAAAGTGGTGCAGAGACTGAGATAGGGGAGAATGTACATGGACTGTGGGATGGCATTGCATGAGTTGTAGTGACTGTGATATGGGAGAGTGTACATGTACTGTGGGAGGAGATTGAATGGGGAGTAGAGTCTGTGATAAGGGAGAGTATACATGTACTGTGGGAGGAGATTGAATGGGGTGTAGAGACAGTTTTAGGGGAGAGTGTACATGGACTGTGGGAGGGGATTGAATGTGGTGTAGAGACTGTGAAAGGGGAAAGTGTTCATGGACTTTGGGAGGAGATTGAATGGGGTGTAGAGACTGTGACAGGGGAGAGTGTACATGGACTGTGGGAGGAGTTTG
This sequence comes from Carcharodon carcharias, assembly GCF_017639515.1. Classification (NCBI taxonomy): domain Eukaryota; kingdom Metazoa; phylum Chordata; class Chondrichthyes; order Lamniformes; family Lamnidae; genus Carcharodon; species Carcharodon carcharias. Next base: position 4,344,962 of record NW_024470584.1, read on the forward strand.
ACTGGGGTGTAGAGACTGTGATAGGGGAGACTGTACATGGAGTGGGAGGAGATTGAATGGGGTGTAGAGTCTGTGATAAGAGAGAGTGTACATGGACTGTGGGAGGAGATTGAATGGGGTGTAGAGACTGTGATAGGGGAAAGTGTTCATGGACTGTGGTAGGGAATTGAATGGGGTGTAGAGACTGTGATAGGGGAGAGTGTACATGGACTGTGGGAGGAGATTGAATTGGGGTATAGAGATTGATAGGGGAGAGGGTACATGGACTTTGGGAGGAGATAAAATGGGGTTTGGAGACTATGATAGGGGTGAGTGTACATGGACGTTAGCAGGGGATTGAATGGGGGAGTAGAGACTGTGATAGGGGAGAGTGTACATGGACTTGGGAGGAGATTGAATGGGGGTGTAGTGACTGTGATAGGGGAGAGTGTACATCGACCGTGGGAGGGGATTGAATGGGGTGTAGAGACTGTGATAGGGGAGATTGTAAATGGACTGTGGGAGGAGGTTGATTGGGGTGTAGGGACTGTAATAGGGGAGATTGTACATGGACTGTGGGAGGAGATGGAATGGGGTGTAGAGACTGTGAAAGGGGAGAGTTTAAATGGACTGTGGGAAGAGATTGAATGGGGAGTAGAGACTGTGATAGGGAAGAGTGTAGATGGACTGTGGGATGAGATTGAATGTGGGTGTAGTGACTGTGATAGGGGAAAGTGTTCATGGACTGTGGTAGGGAATTGAATGGGGTGTAGAGACTGTGATAGGGGAGAGTGTACATGGACTGTGGGAGGAGATTCAATGGGGTGTATTGACTGTGAAAAGGGAGGGTGTACATGGACTGTGGGAGGAGATTGAATGGGACATAGCGACTGTAATAGGAGAGAGTGTACATGGACTGTTGGAGGAGACTGAATGGGGGTATAGGGACTGATTGGGGACAGTGTACATGGACTTTGGGAGGAGATAAAATGGGGTTTAGAGACTGTGATAGGGGCGAGTGTACATGGACTGTGGGAGGGGATTGAATGGGGTGTAGAGACTGTGGTAGGATAGAGTGTACATGGACTGTGGGAGGAGATTGAATGGGGTGTAGAGACAGTTTTAGGGGAGAGTGTACATGGACTGTGGGAGGGGATTGAATGTGGTGTAGAGACTGTGAAAGGGGAAAGTGTTCATGGACTTTGGGAGGAGATTGAATGGGGTGTAGAGACTGTGACAGGGGAGAGTGTACATGGACGGTGGGAGGAGATTGAATGGGGTGCAGAGACTGCGATAGGGCAGAGTGTACATGGACTGTGGGAGGAGATTTAATGGATTGTTCAGACTGTGATTGGGGAGAGTGTTCGTGGACTTTAGGAGGAGATTGAATGGGGTGGAGAGGCTGTGATAGGGGAGAGTGTACATGGATTGTGGGAGATTGAATGGGGTGTAGAGACTGTGATAGGGGATAGTGTACATGGACTGTGGGAGGGGATTGAATGGGGTGTAGAGACTGTGATAGGGGAGAGTGTACATGGACTGTGGAAGGAGATGAATGGTATGTAGAGACTGTGATAGGGGAGAGTGGACATGGACTGTGGGAGAGGATTGAATGGGGTGTAGAGGCTGTGATAGGGGAGAGTGTACATGGACTGTGGGAGGGGATTGAATGGGGTGTAGAGATTGTGATAGGGGACAGTGTACATGGACTGTGGGAGGAGATTGAATGGGGTATAGAGACTGTGATATGGGAGAGTGTACATGGACTGTGGGAGGAGATTGAAAGTGGTGTAGATACTGTGATAGGGGAGACTGTACATGGACTCTGGGATGGGATTGAATATGGTGTTCAGATTGTGATAGGGGAGAGTGTACATGGAATGTGGGAGGAGACTGAATGGGGTGTTGAGACTGTGATAGGAGAGAATATACATAGACTGTGGGAAGGGATTGAATGGGGTGTAGTGACTGTGATATGGGAGATTGTACATGGACTGTGGGAGGAGATTGAATGGGGTATAGATACCGTGATAGGGGAGAGTGTCCATGGACTGTGGGAGGAGATTGAAAGTGGTGTAGAGACTGTGATAGGGGAGAGTGTACATGGACCGTGGGAGGAGATTGAATGGGGTGCAGAGATTGTGATAGGGGAGCGTGTACATGGACAGCGGGAGTAGATTGAAAGTGGCGTAGAGACTGTGATAGGGGAGACTGTACATGGAGTGGGAGGAGATTGAATGTGGTGTAGAGTCTGTGATAAGAGAGAGTGTACATGGACTGTGGGAGGAGATTGAATGGGGTGTAGAGACTGTGATAGGGGAAAGTGTTCATGGACTGTGGTAGGGAATTGAATGGGGTGTAGAGACTGTGATAGGGGAGAGTGTACATGGACTGTGGGAGGAGATTGAATTGGGGTATAGAGATTGATAGGGGAGAGGGTACATGGACTTTGGGAGGAGATAAAATGGGGTTTGGAGACTATGATAGGGGTGAGTGTACATGGACGTTAGCAGGGGATTGAATGGGGGAGTAGAGACTGTGATAGGGGAGAGTGTACATGGACTTGGGAGGAGATTGAATGGGGGTGTAGTGACTGTGATAGGGGAGAGTGTACATCGACCGTGGGAGGGGATTGAATGGGGTGTAGAGACTGTGATAGGGGAGATTGTAAATGGACTGTGGGAGGAGGTTGATTGGGGTGTAGAGACTGTAATAGGGGAGATTGTACATGGACTGTGGGAGGAGATGGAATGGGGTGTAGAGACTGTGAAAGGGGAGAGTTTAAATGGACTGTGGGAAGAGATTGAATGGGGAGTAGAGACTGTGATAGGGAAGAGTGTAGATGGACTGTGGGATGAGATTGAATGTGGGTGTAGTGACTGTGATGGGGGAAAGTGTTCATGGACTGTGGTAGGGAATTGAATGGGGTGTAGAGACTGTGATAGGGGAGAGTGTACATGGACTGTGGGAGGAGATTCAATGGGGTGTATTGACTGTGAAAAGGGAGGGTGTACATGGACTGTGGGAGGAGATTGAATGGGACATAGCGACTGTAATAGGAGAGAGTGTACATGGACTGTTGGAGGAGACTGAATGGGGGTATAGGGACTGATTGGGGACAGTGTACATGGACTTTGGGAGGAGATAAAATGGGGTTTAGAGACTGTGATAGGGGCGAGTGTACATGGACTGTGGGAGGGGATTGAATGGGGTGTAGAGACTGTGGTAGGATAGAGTGTACATGGACTGTGGGAGGAGATTGAATGGGGTGTAGAGTCTGTGATAAGGGAGAGTGTACATGGACTGTGGGAGGAGATTGAATGGGGTGTAGAGACAGTTTTAGGGGAGAGTGTACATGGACTGTGGGAGGGGATTGAATGTGGTGTAGAGACTGTGAAAGGGGAAAGTGTTCATGGACTTTGGGAGGAGATTGAATGGGGTGTAGAGACTGTGACAGGGGAGAGTGTACATGGACGGTGGGAGGAGATTGAATGGGGTGCAGAGACTGCGATAGGGCAGAGTGTACATGGACTGTGGGAGGAGATTTAATGGATTGTTCAGACTGTGATTGGGGAGAGTGTTCGTGGACTTTAGGAGGAGATTGAATGGGGTGGAGAGGCTGTGATAGGGGAGAGTGTACATGGATTGTGGGAGATTGAATGGGGTGTAGAGACTGTGATAGGGGATAGTGTACATGGACTGTGGGTGGGGATTGAATGGGGTGTAGAGACTGTGATAGGGGAGAGTGTACATGGACTGTGGAAGGAGATGAATGGTATGTAGAGACTGTGATAGGGGAGAGTGGACATGGACTGTGGGAGAGGATTGAATGGGGTGTAGAGGCTGTGATAGGGGAGAGTGTACATGGACTGTGGGAGGGAATTGAATGGGGTGCAGAGACTGTGATAGGGGAGAGTGTACATGGACTGTGGGAGGAGATTGAATGGGGTATAGAGACTGTGATATGGGAGAGTGTACATGGACTGTGGGAGGAGATTGAAAGTGGTGTAGATACTGTGATAGGGGAGACTGTACATGGACTCTGGGATGGGATTGAATATGGTGTTCAGATTGTGATAGGGGAGAGTGTACATGGAATGTGGGAGGAGACTGAATGGGGTGTTGAGACTGTGATAGGAGAGAATATACATAGACTGTGGGAAGGGATTGAATGGGGTGTAGTGACTGTGATATGGGAGATTGTACATGGACTGTGGGAGGAGATTGAATGGGGTATAGAGACCGTGATAGGGGAGAGTGTCCATGGACTGTGGGAGGAGATTGAAAGTGGTGTAGAGACTGTGATAGGGGAGAGTGTACATGGACTGTGGGAGGAGATTGAATGGGGTGCAGAGATTGTGATAGGGGAGCGTGTACATGGACAGCGGGAGTAGATTGAAAGTGGCGTAGAGACTGTGTTAGGGGAGACTGTACATGGACTGTGGGAGGAAATTGAATGGGGTGCAGTGACTATGATATGGGAGACTGTACATGGACTGTGGGAGGAGATTGAATGGGGTAGAGAGACCGTGATAGGGGAGAGTGTCCATGGACTGTGGGAGGAGATTGAAAGTGGTGTAGAGACTGTGATAGGGGAGAGTGTACATGGACTGTGGGAGGATATTGAATGGGGTGCAGAAATTGTGATAGGGTAGAGTGTACATGGACTGTGGGAGGAGATTGAATGGAGTGTAGAGTCTGTGATAAGGGAGAGTGTACATGGACTGTGGGAGGAGATTGAATGGGGTGTAGAGACAGTTTTAGGAGAGAGTGTACATGGACTGTGGGAGGGGATTGAATGTGGTGTAGAGACTGTGAAACGGGAAAGTGTTCATGGACTTTGGGAGCAGATTGAACGGGGTGTAGAGACTGTTATAGGGGGGAGTGTACATGGACTATTGGAGGAGATTGAATGGGGTGTAGAGACTGTGATAGGGGAGAGCGTAAATGGACTGTGGGAGGAGATTGAATGGGGTATAGAGACTGTGATAGTAGAATCTGAGATAGTGAAGAGTGTATATGGACTGTGGGAGGGGATTGAATGGGGGAGTAGAGTCTGTGATAGGGGAGAGTGTACATGGACTGTGGGAGGAGATTGAATTGGGGTATAGAGATTGATAGGGGAGAGGGTACATGGACTTTGGGAGGAGATAAAATGGGGTTTGGAGACTATGATAGGGGTGAGTGTACATGGACGTTAGCAGGGGATTGAATGGGGGAGTAGAGACTGTGATAGGGGAGAGTGTACATGGACTTGGGAGGAGATTGAATGGGGGTGTAGTGACTGTGATAGGGGAGAGTGTACATCGACCGTGGGAGGGGATTGAATGGGGTGTAGAGACTGTGATAGGGGAGATTGTAAATGGACTGTGGGAGGAGGTTGATTGGGGTGTAGAGACTGTAATAGGGGAGATTGTACATGGACTGTGGGAGGAGATGGAATGGGGTGTAGAGACTGTGAAAGGGGAGAGTTTAAATGGACTGTGGGAAGAGATTGAATGGGGAGTAGAGACTGTGATAGGGAAGAGTGTAGATGGACTGTGGGATGAGATTGAATGTGGGTGTAGTGACTGTGATAGGGGAGAGTGTACATCGACCGTGGGAGGGGATTGAATGGGGTGTAGAGACTGTGATAGGGGAGAGTGTAAATGGACTGTGGGAGGAGGTTGATTGGGGTGTAGAGACTGTAATAGGGGAGATTGTACATGGACTGTGGGAGGAGATGGAATGGGGTGTAGAGACTGTGAAAGGGGAGAGTTTAAATGGACTGTGGGAAGAGATTGAATGGGGAGTAGAGACTGTGATAGGGAAGTGTGTAGATGGACTGTGGGATGAGATTGAATGTGGGTGTAGAGACTGTGATAGGGGAGAGTGTACATGGACTGTAGGAGGAGATTGAATGGGGTATTGAGACTGTGATAGTAGAGACTGACATAGGGAAGAGTGTATATGGGCTGTGGGAGGATATTGAATGAGGGAGTAGACACTGTGAAAGGGGAGAGTGCACATGGACTGTGGGAGGGGTTTGAATGGGGTGTTGAGACTGTGATAGGGGAAAGTGTTCATGGACTGTGGTAGGGGATAGAATGGGATGTAGAGACTGTGATAGGGGAAAGTGTTCATGGACTGTGGGAGGAGATTCAATGGGGTGTAGAGACTGTGATAGGGGCGAGTGTACATGGACTGTGGGAGGAGATTGAATGGGGTGCAGGAACTGTGATAGGGGAGAGTGTACATGGACTGTGGGAGCAAATTGAATGGTGTGCAGAGACTGTGATAGGCGAGAGTGTACATGGACTGTGGGAGAAGATTGAACGGGGTGTAGAGACTGTGATCGGGGATAGTGTACGTGGACTGTGGGAGGAGATTTAATGGGGTGTAGAAACTGTGATAGGGTAGAGTGTACATGGACTGTGGGAGGAGATTGAATGGAGTGTAAAGACTGTGATAGGGGAGAGTGTACATGGACTGTGGGAGGAGATTGAATGGGGTGTAGAGACTGTCATGGGGGAGAGTGTACATGGACTGTGGGACGGGATTGAATGGGGTGTAGAGACTGTGATAGGGGAGAGTGTACATGAACTGTGAGAGGAGATTGAATGGGGTTTAGAGACTGTGTTATGGGAGAGTGTACATGGACGGTGGGAGGAGATTGAATGGGGTGTAGAGACTGCGATAGGGCAGAGTGTACATGGACTGTGGGAGGAGATTTAATGGATTGTTCAGACTGTGATTGGGGAGAGTGTTCGTGGACTGTGGGAAGAGATTGAATGGGGTGGAGAGGCTGTGATAGGGGAGAGTGTACATGGACTGTGGAAGGGGATTGAATGGGGTGTAGAGACTGTGATAGGGGAGAGTGTACATGGACTGTGGGAGGAGATTGAATGGGGTATAGAGACTGTGATATGGGAGAGTGTACATGGACTGTGGGAGGAGATTGAATGGGAGTGCAGGGGCTGTGAAAGAGCATAGTACATGTCGTGTGCAAGGAGATAGAATTGGGGTGCAGAGAATGTGATGGGGCAGAGTATTCATGGAATGTGGAAGAGATCGAATGAATGGGATGCAGACACTGTGATAGGTAAGAGTGCATGGACTGTGCAAGGGGAATTAATGGGAATGCAGATACCGTGATAGGGCAGAGTGTACATGGACTGTGGGAGGAGATTGAATGGGGTGTAGAGACTGTGATAGGGGAGAGTGTACATGGACTGTGGGAGGAGATTGAATGGGGTGTAGAGACTGTGATAGGGGTGCGTGTACATGTACTGTGGGCGGAGATTGAATGGGGTGTAGAGACTGTGATAGGGGAGATTGTACATGGACTGTGGGAGGAGATTGAATGGGGTGTAGATACTGTGATAGGGGAGAGTTTACATGGATTGTGGGATCGGATTGAATGGGGTGTAGAGACTGTGATATGGGAGAGTGTACGTGGACTGTGGAATGGGATTGAATGTGGTGTTAAGACTGTAATAGGGGAGAGTGTACATGGACTGTGGGAGGAGATTGAATGGGGTGTAGAGACTGTGATAGGGGAGAGTGTACATGGACGTTGGGAGAAGATTGAATGGGGTGTAGGGACTGTGATATGGGAAAGTGTACATGGACTGTGGCAGGAGATTGAATGGGGTGTATAGACTGTGATAGGGGAGTGTGTACATGGACTGTGGGAGGAGATTGAATGGGGATGTAGAGACTGTGATAGTGCAGAGTGTACATGGACTGTGGGAGGAGATTGAATGGGGTGTAGAGACTGTGATAGGGGAGGGTGTACATGGACGGTGGGAGGAGATGGAATGGGGATGTAGGGACTATGATAGGGGAGAGTGTACCTTCACTGTGGAAGGTTATCGAATGCGAGTGCAGGGTCTGTGAAAGAGCATAGTACATGTCGTGTGCAAGGAGATAGAATTGGGGTGCAGAGAATGTGATGGGGCAGAGTATTCATGGAATGTGGAAGAGATTGAATGAATGGGGTGCAGACACTGTGATAGGTAAGCGTGCATGGACTGTGCAAGGGGAATTAATGGGAATGCAGATACCGTGATAGGGCAGAGTGTACATGGACCATGGGAGGGGATGGAATGGGATGTAGAGACTGTGATAGGGGAAAGTGTTCATGGACTGTGGTAGGGGATAGAATGGCGTGTAGAAACTGTGATAGGGGAAAGTGTTCATGGACTGTGGGAGGAGATTCAATGGGGTGTAGAGACTGTGACAGGGGCGAGTGTACATGGACTGTGGGAGGTGATTGAATGGGGTGCAGGAACTGTGATAGGGGAGAGTGTACATGGACTGTGGGAGGTGATTGAATGGGGTGCAGGAACTGTGATAGGGGAGAGTGTACATGGACTGTGGGAGCAAATTGAATGGTGTGCAGAGACAGTGATAGGGGAGACTGTACATGGACTGTGGGAGGAGATTGAATGGGGTGTAGAGACTGTGATAGGGGATAGTGTACATGGACTGTGGGAGCAAATTGAATGGTGTGCAGAGACTGTGATAGGCGAGAGTGTACATGGACTGTTGGAGGAGATTGAACAGGGTGTAGAGACTGTGATCGGGGATAGTGTATATGGACTGTGGGAGGAGATTTAATGGGGTGTAGAAACTGTGATAGGATAGAGTGTACATGGACTGTGGGAGGAGATTGAATGGATTGTTCAGACTGTGATTGGGGAGAGTGTTCATGGACTGTGGGAGGAGATTGAATGGGGTGGAGAGGCTGTGATAGGGGAGAGTGTACATGGATTGTGGGAGATTGAATGGGGTGTAGAGACTGTGATAGGGGATAGTGTACATGGACTGTGGGAGGGGATTGAATGGGATGTAGAGACTGTGATAGGGGAGAGTGTACATGGACTGTGGAAGGAGATGAATGGTATGTAGAGACTGTGATAGGGGAGAGTGTACCTGCACTGTGGAAGGTTATCGAATGGGAGTGCAGGGGCTGTGAAAGAGCATAGTACATGTCGTGTGCAAGGAGATAGAATTGGGGTGCAGAGAATGTGATGGGGCAGAGTATTCATGGAATGTGGAAGAGATCGAATGAATGGGATGCAGACACTGTGATAGGTAAGAGTGCATGGACTGTGCAAGGGGAATTAATGGGAATGCAGATACCGTGATAGGGCAGAGTGTACATGGACTGTGGGAGGAGATTGAATGGGGTGTAGAGACTGTGATAGGGGAGAGTGTACATGGACTGTGGGAGGAGATTGAATGGGGTGTAGAGACTGTGATAGGGGTGCGTGTACATGTACTGTGGGCGGAGATTGAATGGGGTGTAGAGACTGTGATAGGGGAGATTGTACATGGACTGTGGGAGGAGATTGAATGGGGTGTAGAGACTGTGATAGGGGAGAGTGTACATGGGTTGAGGATGCAAAGTCTGCAAAACAATTTACCTTTAAATCTGCTCATTCACCACAGAAGACATGAAAAGCAACAGACCAGGTACGACTAGAAGCTGGGCTCGAACTGTGCAGGGTGCAGAGGCTGAAAAGGAAACAGATATTTGTAATGTAGCTAAAGAACACAAGGTTGGTAGAACACAGCAAGTGGTAGAAAAATCAGTGTTGGGAGGAAAGCTCCATCCTCAATCTTTCCAAACACTCCCAGGACAGGCACAGTTCCGTATGAGATACTGTGCACAGATATCTCCCTGAGAGAGAGCGACTGAGAGACACCAGTCAGTGCACAGATATCTCCCTGAGAGAGAGGGACTGAGAGACACCAGTCAGTGTACAGATATCTACCTGAGAGAGAGGGACTGAGAGACACCAGTCAGTGTACATAAATCTCCCTGAGAGAGTGGGACTGAGAGACACCAGTCAGTGCACAGATATCTCCCTGAGAGAGGGGGTCTGAGAGACACCAGTCAGTGTACAGATATCTCCCTGAGAGAGAGGGACTGAGAGACACCAGTCAGTGTACAGATATCTCCCTGAGAGAGCGGGACTGAGAGACACCAGTCAGTGTACAGATATCTCCCTGAGAGAGAGGGACTGAGAGACACCAGTCAGTGTACAGATATCTCCCTGAGAGAGAGGGACTGAGAGACACCAGTCAGTGTACAGATATCTCCCTGAGAGAGCGGGACTGAGAGACACCAGTCAGTGTACAGATATCTCCCTGAGAGAGAGAGACTGAGAGACACCAGTCAGTGTACAGATATCTCACTGAGAGAGAGGGACTGAGAGACACCAGTCAGTGTACAGATATCTCCCTGAGAGAGAGGGACTGAGAGACACCAGTCAGTGTACAGATATCTCACTGAGAGAGCGGGACTGAGAGACACCAGTCAGTGTACAGATATCTCCCTGAGAGAGAGGGACTGAGAGACACCAGTCAGTGTACAGATATCTCCCTGTGAGAGAGGGACTGAGAGACACCAGTCAGTGTACAGATATCTCCCTGAGAGA